>NC_053024.1:302527273-302545197 GCF_003073215.2 Triticum urartu | reverse complement strand
ACCTTAAGACACAAATCAACCAAAACCCTAATGTCACCTAGATACTCCAATGTCACCTCAAGTATTCGTGGGTATGATTATACGATATGCATCACACAATCTTAGATTCATCTATTCAACCAACACAAAGAACTTCAAAGAGTGCCCCAAAGTTTCTACCGGAGAGTCAAGACGAAAACGTGTGCCAACCCCTATGCATAAGTTCACGAGGTCACGGAACTCGCAAGTTGATCACCAAAACATACATCAAGTGGATCACGTGATATCCCATTGTCACCACAGATAAGCACATGCAAGACATACATCAAGTGTTCTCAAATCCTTAAAGACTCAATACGATAAGCTAACTTCAAAGGGAAAACTTAATCCATTCCAAGAGAGTAGAGGGCGACAAACATCATAAGATCCAACTATAATAGCAAAGCTCGCGATACATCAAGATCATGCCAAATCAAGAACACGAGAGAGAGAGAGAGAGAGATCAAACACATAGCTACTGGTACATACCCTCATCCTTGAGGGTGAACTACTCCCTCCTCGTCATGGAGACCGTCGGGATGATGAAGATGGCCACCAGAGAGGGATTCCCCCCTCCGGCAGGGTGTCGGAATGGGTCTAGATTTGTTTTCGGTGGCTACAGAGGCTTGCGGGGGCGGAACTCCCGATCTAGGTTATGTTCTGGAGGTTTTAGTATATATAAGAGGTTTTGGCATCGAGAACAAGTCAGGGGGGTCATCGGGCTGTCCACGAGATAGAAGGCGCGCCCCCCACCCTCGTGGGCAGCCCGGGACTCTTCTGGCCCAACTCTTTTACTCCATGTCCTTCTGGTACAAAAATAAGTTTCGTGAAGTTTCAGGTCAATTGGACTCCGTTTGGTTTTCCTTTTCTGCGATACTCAAAAACAAGGAAAAACATAAACTGACACTGGGCTCTAGGTTAATAGGTTAGTCCCAAAAATCATATAAAATAGCATATAAATGCATATAAAACATCCAAGGTTGATAATATAACAGCATGGAACAATTAAAAATTATAGATACATTGGAGACATATTAGGTCACAGTGGCCATGGACGGTGTTTGAATTGCTAGACCTTTTGTCTGCAGTGAACATGCAACTATATGTGTGTCATAAAAGAATTGGAATTATTCAGGGTTCGTTTGGACATTTTTATGCACTAAGTGAGTTTTTAATGCATTTATGTGCATAATTGAAATTTGAACTACATGCACATGCTCCAATGCATATAAATTGGTTGAAAATTGAAATCTGTGTCCTTGGTTGCATGATTAGGTCCCATGCAAGAAATAAGAATGAATGTCAAACACCCTGCCACGGTCACTCGCCCGCAAACATTGAGATACCCGGTTTTTAAATTCTAGTAAATCCAAAGCTCGTCTGAAATTCATGAAACTTGGCACGCCATCATGGAGCGGCATCAACATGTCGTGGTAATTTTTTTGCCCCATTTGCGGCAGGTTTGGGGATATGCTTCTCACAAAGCAGAGCTTCTCACAACAAGCCGATGGTTTCGGTAGGAAACGTCCCACCTTTGGGGACGAAACGATATCTATTGCCTCTTATTGCTTTCAAGTTTTTTCTCGTGTCAACATAGAACAACATGAGTGTTGTGTCAATTTTTGGGATTTTTTGGGGTTCGTTTGGACATTTTTATGCATTAATTGAGTTTTCAATGCATTTATGTGCATAATTCAAATTTGAACTACATGCACATGCTCCAGTGCATATAAATTGGTTGAAAAATCAAATATGTGTCCTCGGGTGCATGCCTAGGTCCTATGCTAGAAATGGGAATGAATGTCAAACACCCTGCCACGGTCACTCGGCCACAAACATTGAGATACCTAGTTTTTAAATTCTAGTAAATCCAAAGCTCGTCCGAAATTCATGAAACTTGGCATGCTACGATGGAGCGGCATCAACATGTCGTGGTAAATATTTTGTCCCATTTGGTGCAGGTTTGGGGATATGCTTCTCACAAAGCAGAGCTTCTCACAACACGCGTGATGGTTTCGGTAGGGAACGTCCAACCTTTGGGGACGAAATGATATCCATGGCCTCTTATTGCTTTCAAATTTTTTCTCGTGTCAACATAGAACAACATGAGTGTTGTGTCAATTTTTGGGATTTTTCGGGGTTCGTTTGGACATTTTTATGCATTAATTGAGTTTTCAATGCATTTATGTGCATAATTCAAATTTGAACTACATGCACATGCTCCAGTGCATATAAATTGGTTGAAAAATCAAATATGTGTCCTCGGGTGCATGCCTAGGTCCTATGCTAGAAATGGGAATGAATGTCAAACACCCTGCCACGGTCACTCGGCCACAAACATTGAGATACCTAGTTTTTAAATTCTAGTAAATCCAAAGCTCGTCCGAAATTCATGAAACTTGGCATGCTACGATGGAGCGGCATCAACATGTCGTGGTAAATATTTTGTCCCATTTGGTGCAGGTTTGGGGATATGCTTCTCACAAAGCAGAGCTTCTCACAACACGCGTGATGGTTTCGGTAGGGAACGTCCAACCTTTGGGGACGAAATGATATCCATGGCCTCTTATTGCTTTCAAATTTTTTCTCGTGTCAACATAGAACAACATGAGTGTTGTGTCAATTTTTGGGATTTTTCGGGGTTCGTTTGGACATTTTTATGCATTAATTGAGTTTTCAATGCATTTATGTGCATAATTCAAATTTGAACTACATGCACATGCTCTAATGCATTATAAATGGTTGAAATTGAAAAATCAACTGTGTCCTTGGGTGCATGCTTAGGTCCCATGCAAGAAATGGGAATGAATTTCAAACACCAGGGCACTGTTGATTGCCGGCAAAACGTTGAGATACTTTGTTTTTAAATTCTAGTAAATCCAAAACTCGTAAATTCATGAAACTTGGCATGCTATCATGGAATGGCACCCGACATGTTGTGGTATTTTTCGTGTCCATTTTGAGAGAAGGCGCACTCGAATAACAGCCAACAAAGGCATTTTGAAAAAATAGCTGCCACTTTAATATCTCAAACGTTTGTAATAAAATTCAGTGTCGTGTTCTGTTAACCATTCACGTGACCCACGTGTCTTGGTTTTAATGGCTATAGGAGGTGCCGTGCGGATAGCTGCTTGACCTTGACTAAACGGGAGGCGTGCGAGCGCAGTCCGATGCGCGGGCTGACCGAGAGGCGTGCAAGCTGTCCTCCCCAATGCGCCTCCGTTTGGTCAACTGCTCAGTGCTCCACTGAGAAGCGTATGCGAGTTGGTATGTCTTTTGCGTGGACAGTGATCAGTAAGGAAGTTGAGCTCTTTGAATGGCCTGTAGGTCGGCGCGTTCCTCCGCTTCTTGGTTCTGCATTAAGGGCGGTCCTTTCGATTTCAGCTGTTTGGTCTGAGTAGGAACTGACTGGCTGTGTAATTTCGGGCGGGTGGGCCTTGAGCCTTTTTTCCTCCCCATCCTCGCTCGTCACTCTATCCGGCAGAGCCTTTTGCTGTGAACGCGAGAGTCGCCCATAGGATGCGCAGAACTGACGCTCGATGAAGGCGCTGCGTCACTAGTCTTGCAACCCGTTTCGGTGAAGTCGGAGCATCCAAATGAGCGAAGGAGATAGGAAGCTACTAGGAGGTAAGTGGTGGCTGACCAGATGGAACAAGTGGCCCATAGATTGAGCAGTGTCGGTACTAGCCCGCGGCGGTTGGCTCAGCCTGGATGGTTGCATCGCCGTTTAGGCCTGGTCATCAGCCTTTACTCCGGGTCAGCGTAGCTGAGCAATGCTCCCACCGCTGCTGCGCCGTCGCCGGATGCACGCGGTAGCCATGGAACAGCACTTCGACGCCCGTACGGACCCATGGACGGGGGCACTGGGTGCACCGCTAAAGTGCGCGCACCCTGAAGCTAGAGCCGTCAGTTGTATGTGCTAGCCGCGGGTGCTAGTGTTATTTTCAGGGACCCGGCTCCGTGGGATTGTTCCATGCAGCCGAGTATTTAGTTCTCGTTTGCTGACATTGTCGCTCCTGTAGCGTGCTCTTTATGTGTTGTGTTTTGTTCTGGTCGCCCATCCGATGTGTGCCCCTCCACCCACCATGGCGCCTGGCCTTGTTTTCTCCCGTTTTTGCGTTTGGGTCGCACTCGCTCGGTGTTGATTGCGCCGTTGCCCGTTGCCTTTGCTCCTCCACTCCGCCAGGTGCCATGTCCTATCCGTTTGGCTCTGGACGCGAACTCGAGCCGACGCTGGCAGCTTGGCCCGGGTTTATATTGTGCTGTCCCCTGCGATCCAGCAGAATGGGACGCTAGCCTGGGTTGTTGGGAGCCGTAACGGGTCTAAGCGGCGCCAGTTTGGCTCCATTGTCGCTCTGGACGCCGATCCCCGCCCGTTGGCGCATACGCTTTGTTGGGTGTTCTCGGCGCATGTGCGCGATGACATGATTTGATTTACACCAAGTGAAAGAACTTTGCGTCTGCCTTGAAGACTTCATAATGGCATCTGCTCAATGGAGATGGACACCACGGACAGCTGCTGTCTGGTAGAGCACTCGCCGTCCGTTGGGTGCGCGTCGGGCCAGTCGGAAAGTAGTTTTTTTTTTGGGGTTTAATACTGTATCTCGAATTCTTGATCATATGAATATAAATTCGCAGTGTGACTGAATGAAAGATATGGTTTGAACGAACTTGCATTTTTCTCTCTTAATGTAAAGACTTATCAAATGATTTTATTTTTAAAAAAACATCAATGGTTTTTAAATATAAAACACTCATCGCAAACGTTTTAGTTAGAACACCTGTATGCAAACCGACAGCTTCCCCAGGAAGCCAAGGGAAAATGTGCCGAGCAGGATTTCTGCATCCCTTCAACGCAAACGGTTGTTTTGCATGACCCATGTGCAACCACATATAAACAATTGGGTAAGATTTGCATCTGTCATTTTGGGTATGTTGCCATTTGTCAAACTGGAAAGATTGACATTTGTTTATCTAGTAACATTGCCATTTGCCAACCTTGTAACACTGCGATTTGTCAAAATATGCAGCTACAAATCACTAGCACTATCTAATTTTTGCAACAAAATCAAGCACTGTTCATATGGACACCACTAGCAGGCGTGAGTTGCATGGACGCATATGCAAATGTACCATTGATTACATACAACAAGTCATCAACCCACAACGACAACGAGGATACACGTTGGATTATAGATCATTTCCAACAAAACATTCTAGTAAAGTTTTTCTCACACAACAAATAACAAAGCGATGAAATGAACTTCAGCTCAACCACTCGTCGGCGTTGGAAACGCTTGCTTTGAACCAGAAGTGATTCTCTGGGAAGGGCCAGCTACTGTCAATCTCGAGACCAACGCAGGACTGATCCAGGCTGAAGCGGCCTATGTCAGGACCCATATTGGGACGGTAGGGAAGCATAGTAATGTCCGAGGTATAGATACATTGCTTCTCATAAATGGTAGTAACGTTGTGTCAACAGCATCTGGATCGCCTTCCACCATCATTGGATAGTTTTGTCCAAGGAAGAGCGAGTTTCCTCCAAGACTTCAATACTGAACCAGGGAGAAGGTGTTGGCGCTAGTACACTAGTATCCATCCCGAATACCCTGCAACGGATGTGGAATAGGTCTCGGAGGTGGCGACCGATAACACCTCTTTGTTTGTGACGCCGATTTTGTTCCGGTTCTTTAATGATACGGAGACACACACCTGCTTCCTTAGTAACGAGCAGTTGCCCTATATACAGACAAGAAGAGGTGATCCATCGGAATAAGTTGCCAGGCGCCACTGAGTATATGGGTCCTGCTCGTCCTCATGCTCGTGATCATCAATCGTCATCTCCCCCTTGGTTATAATTTTTTTCAAGTATAGGTGGTGGAATGTTCACAGGACCTTGGAAACACAAGAAGGTTAATTTAATTAAAGGGAAACTAGCTAACCCGCATGCATGTGGATGAAACAATTATAATTATGGGTGGAAGACAAACGTACCGAAGCATGATGATTCCATGCAAAAATAGTGCCACGAGTGGTGGCAGCAAACACAAGACCCTCGTATTGAATTGCATCACAGTACTCATCCGTTGTACAGAAATTGATTTTTGAGCAATATCCATCGAGGCTGTGGAAGTAAGGAAGGCAACAAGCTTGTCGAAGATAGCAACAACTTCATAGTTCGTGTAATCCAAGAGCGGTTGGGAACTCGACAAATTGCTATCTTCCGTAGACGACAGTTACCCATGATCGTATTTGAACTCACGTAGATCATCTGTGTGCTCAACCTCTGGGCAGTCTGAGATTTTTGGAAGTGGAACCCGGTGACGAGTGTACACATTCACAAGTTCCCACTCCAAGTTGTACCCAATATAAACAACCCAATCTCTCATTTGCGCCTGCCCAAGCCTTGCCCTCAAGCGATGGCATCTTAACATCACACGTATCATTATCAAGCGGCATCAACTTGCACAAGGCGAGGTCTCCATCGTCCCGGCGCCAGTCAGCAGGGTCACGGCGAAGAAGATAGGGGAGATCAAACCGCTCCTGGACCCTTGGGTTCCTTGTAATGATGTTATTAGTTGAGTCGAGAATGGTCTTGAACGAACCTGCCATGCTAGCCGAGGTGATGACGTCGCACCGATCAATGAGTTCCTCCACCACGTCATCTTTCAGATACGGGGCAAGAATAACGGGTCGTTTCGCCTGTTCCCTCCATGGAGAAGATGATCGAACAATGGCAGAAGGAAGGGTGAAGGCAAATGGAGGGAGGAAGAGCGTGCGACAGCAGTTCCAAATCGAGAGGGAAAGGCGAAGAGGCGGTGGACGGCAGCTAGTGGGAGCGAACGGTTGCCACAGAGGTACTGCACACCGATCAAGTCGATGACCGCATGTCGTATATCGACAAATAGTCAAAATAAAGCCTCCGAGTGAAAGCCCACCGCAAGGCATAGTCGAACCGCATGTTGTATATCTCACACACCTTGATCTGGCTGACTGTTTCTTTTGTGTTGCCTAATCACAAACAGTTCATCCGAGTGAACCGTATGTTTGTACATCGCACACACCTTCACCTGGCTGGACCATTTCTGTTCTCTTGTCTCAACACAAACAGTTCATCCGAGTGAACGCATGTCGTATATCAGCACACACACCTTGATCTGGCTGAGCGTTTCTTTTGGTTGCCTAATCACAAAGTTCATCCGAGTGAACCGTATGTTGTATATCTGCACACACCTCCATCTGGCTGACCGTTTCTTTTGTTCCTCCTCATCGCAAACAGTTAATTGAACTGAACCGTATGCCCTGCATCGCACATGCAACTAAAATCGAACCGTGTTTGATGCATCCATCATCGCAAACATTTTGCACCTTTTTGACAGTTTTTACACCGTTTGCGATTATTTGCATCGCACACAGTTTCGTCGAAGGGTCTCTGATCATAGTGTCGCGTTAGCAGCATCCTGCAGTAGTGGATATGATGTAACTCTTTTTTGCGGTGTGTTTGTTGGGATCCGATGAACTTTGATTATGATCAGATCTATCTTTTTATATCCATGAAAGTATTTGAGTTTCTTTGATCTCTTATGCATGATTGCTTATAGCCTCGTATTTCTTCTCGATATTTGGGTTTTGTTTGGCCAACTTGATCTATTTATCTTGCAATGGGAAGAGGTGCTTTGTAGTGGGTTCGATCTTACGGTGCTTGATCCCAATGACAGAAGGGGAACGACACGTATGTATCATTGCTACTAAGGAAAACAGATGGGGTCTATTTGTACATAAATAGATCTTGTCTACATCATGTCATCGTTCTTATTGCATTACTCCGTTTCTCCATGAACTTAATACACTAGATGCATGCTGGATAGCGGTCGATGTGTGGAGTAATAGTAGTAGATGCAGGCAGGAGTCGGTCTACTAATCTTGGACGTGATGCCTATATAATGATCATTGCCTGGATATGATCATGATTATTTGAAGTTCTATCAATTGCCCAACAGTAATTTGTTTACCCACCGTTTGCTATTTTTCTCGAGAGAAGCCACTAGTGAAACCTACGGCCCCTGGGTCTCTTTCTCATATTATTTGCCTTTGCGATCTATTTTATTTGCCTTTTATTTTCAGATCTATTAAACCAAAAATACAAAAATACCTTGCTGCAATTTATTTTATTTGGCGTTCGATCTATCAATCTACTACAATTTATTCACGTCTGTTTGCCAATTTCTGGCACCGTTACCCGAAAGGGATTGACAACCCCTTTAATACGTCGGGTTGCGAGTATTTGTTATTTGTGTGCAGGTGCCGTTTATGGTTTGTTGCTTGGTTCTCCTACTGGTTCGATAACCTTGGTTTCATCAGGAAATACCTACCGTCGCTGTGCTGCATCATCCCTTCCTCTTTGGGGAAATACCGACGTAGCTTCAAGCCGTACAAGCTCATGGCGCGCCTGGTGGGTCGTAGTCCCCACGTGGGCCCCCTCACTTATCTCTTAGCCCATGTCAATCACCTACCTCCTGAAAAAATCACATTGCTCTCTCCATCTCTTTTGTCTTGGCGCTCTCAAACCCGTTGCTCTTTGCTCGAAGCTCCTGGATTTCCAAAACTATTGTTGTGCTCGAGTTGCTTAGCTATCCATTGACTCCAAAAGACTACTTTTTGGGGACAGGTTCTGTCTACTTGGTATGTCTGATCTACCTCTCTAGTAACTACTTCCAGATTAGTTTATTGCTTCTAGTGCGTTTATTGTGCGTGTGTGTGAGAATAAGTAGCTATCTTGTGCGGGTCTTGTTGAGACAGACAGGTTGCATGTTGAACCGCTTCTTAGTGTAGTTCTAGAGTAGTTTGAATGGGCTTGATAATGCGCTGTTCGTGTATTGGCAAATCTCTACTGGCGTAGTTGCTCAGCAAGGTGACTGAAGGTTTTGTTAACGGAGCAGAGCCCCCCGCCCATAAAAACTGTCTCTATGAGTAGTTGTTGTCAATCTTGTGAAGTTTTGTTAAAATTTTGTGGACTAATTTCAGAATTTTATTTATAGGAATAAGATGAGTTTCTTCAGGAAGTTTTGCCTTCCAAAGAAGCACTCAAGGGAGTCATTGGGGAATCATCGGACAATGAACTCCATGCTAGGAGAAGGGCGGAGTGCGGCCGTGCGAATGGCCGCATAACCCCTTCATGGATGGGGCCAGGAACCGTCAAGAGTTCGCACAATTTGCTGCTAATGTTGGGCTTACCGACTTCATCACAACTGAGTGTGAACAATACCATCTCCTTACAAATTCCTTTGTGCAAAACTTCCATTTTCTGAGTAGGAATAACCCCCCGAGGTGTAGTTTAATTTATATGCTGAAACCCGTCAGATACCACTCACTGATTTGTGATGATATGCTTGATCCCTTCTGATGGGGAAATAAGAGAGCCTATACCTGCAGAGTTTGAGGACTTTTATCGCACTCTATCAGTGGGAGATGAGAGAGGGGTATCGAGTGTCACGGCCACTAGCTTGCAGTTTCCTTCTGTGCATTATTTTGCTCTATTCATTGCGAAGTGTTTACTTGCTAGAGAGAAGGTTGGTGCACTTAGTGCCCCCAATTTCGCTGTCCTACGATGTGCATTACACGATGATAACACTTATAGCCTAGGGGCTATTATTGCACATCGTCTACACCTTAATAGGACCAAGCGTAAAATTCATGGCGGTATTTATGCTACTCGTTTAGTGAGTCACTTTAACATTCACAGATTTTCCAACATGATTCATCGTTTACCCTAAGGTTTACTAGATTTGCCAAGGCGATGGCAGCTCAGCAGTTTATTGATGGCGAGGAAAATATTAATATTCTTACAACCTGGTATTTCAGTGTGGATAGACTCATGATATTATTGTTGCCTGCACTTGCTTTGATTGATTCTGTTGCCAGGGGCGGATACATGATCATGCTAGATGACAACATTGCCTACCAGAACGCTCATGCGGTGGCAGAGGAGGAGCCTCAGGAGTGGGACGCTCAGGTGCCTGCTCCACAACACTTCGAGATGGGGCCGGATGGCTACTACGGATGGTGATTACCAAGCTAGGCCAAAAGCCTAAGCTTGGGGGAGTACATATTTCCACCGACATTACATTCATGTTCACACATTTCATTCCAGTTGTCGGTGTCCACACTTTTTCATTGTATTATCCATGCTAGATTTATTTCTCGCTTTCTTCTTGTGTGTTTGAAAAACTTTGAGAAAATCCAAAAATATTTTGCTTCTTTTCGGTTTTTCTTTCCTAGTTTAATTAGTTGTAGTATTAAAATAAAACCCAAAAATTTCTTTCTTCTTTTGCTTGTTGGGAGCTTTCCCGTGTAAATAGTTTTTCTCGTTTTTGTTTTTTCTTCCTATTAATTTGCTTCTTCAAGAAAAAACCAAAAACTCCAAAAATATTTCAGTGTGTTTCTCTGAATTTCTTTTCTTTTTATTGAGTCATGACCAAGGAGAAGACCACGATGAAAATGTTGAGTGGCTCTCATATGCATTATTGTTGATCTAACAAAGAGCCACAATTCTTGTCTTCTCCTCTTGAATAAAATGTTTGCAGATTCCAGCTTAGTCCACGACACTCTTGCACTATTATTTTCATATCATTCGGTCGTGCAAGTGAAAGGCAATAATGACAATATTTGATGAACTGGCTGTGGTAGGCAGAGAGAAATGGGTATGAACTCAACTTGTTCTGTTTTTGTAAATATGTTTAACCTAGTATCCATGATTCACATTATGATCAAACATGTTTGCAATGACAATTAGAGATTATAGTTTCTCATGCCATGCATAAGTAGCTAGGAGTGGATAATGATTTATCTTGGATGTCAACATTGCGTTAAAATGATTGTGATGTAGTATGATGATATGGTATCCTCCTCTGAATGTTTCAAGTGGCTTGACTTGGCACATGTTCATGCATGTAGTTGAATCAAAACCAACATAGCCTCTATGATATTTATGTTCATGGTGTTCATATCCTACTCATGCTAGTATCCAATGTTCTTATGCATAATGCATGTTCATGACCGTGTTTTGCTCTCTAGCTGGCCGCTTCTCAACCTATTTGCTAGCCTTCGCCTGTACTAAGCGGGAATACTACTTGTGCATCAAAATCCTAGAAACCAGTTATTCCAGTTGTCAGGGAAAATATACAGGGGTATGCATTTTCCCCTGACTCGTGCATGGGCAAGCCAAGACCAGGCCAGAGTACAAAAACCAAGATATTCGAAGAACCAGCATGCAGCTCAGAGAGACTAAGGCCAAGCCAGAGAAGCAAGATATCGCCAAGAGAAGGGCCTCCCTTGCCGGACAGGCGAGCCGGCAAGGGGCAAGGCCACCCCAGAAAGCAGGCGCCCCAGGCAGGGACTGGGGCTCGCGGAGGCAAAACCACCTCACCAACCACTCCAGCATGACCCACGTCGTCGATCAATGTGGTGTCAAGCCGCAAGATGATTAAGTGGCAGCCATTGCCACATGGCAGCCATTTCCTACAGAAGAAACCCATCAGATGACACCCGTCCTGCTGAGTGTCAAGAGAACATGCGGAGGAGCTGGCAAGATAGCCCGGCAAGCCTTTGCCGGGCAACCAGTGATGTGACACTAAGCGGTGCATTTAATTGCCTGTCAGCCGCAGAGTTAGGTTGATGATTAGCTTGTCGCTGAGTGATACATAATTAGTGCATGATAATGGACTAGTTTGCCATTTGTGGTGACCCCTTAATCTATGTAAATTTGTGTAGGTCTCCGAGTTGTTTGGGCAGAGCCTGTTAGATAGGGATGGGAAAAGATGTGATGAAGCCATGCCTCGTAGCTATGTATAGATTACTGCGTTTGGAGTCTATTCGCGCGGGTCTCATGCCAGGCTTCAAATCCTCTTTGCTCAAGATTCGAAGCGCGTACTATGCTTTCACCACTTCCATCGTCCACCATCATGCCAACGCGAACGAGAGATGTCTAGGAGTTTTGATTACGCCTTGCGAAGGTCTAGCCTGGAACTGTGGTATATTTTGCTTGTGTGCCTCTCTGTCGTGCTGCTGCAGTGCGCGTTCTATTGGTGTCTTTTGTAGAGCGCGGGAGGTCTCTGCCGAGAGCTGCGAGTAGGGTCCTCCCGGTCTCCAAGTGTAGGGTTGGCGCTAGAGCTATCTCGCGAACATGCTTTTGTGGCGCAGCCAGTGTAGGATGGGGGTTGGTCCTGGGGATGTGCCTCTCGCTGAGTCTGGCGAGTACAGCTGTAAATGCGTGCAGACATGCCGCTGTTAAGCTTCGCTGCCTATCTTCGTCCGGGCAGAGGTCGGCGGAGCTATCGGCGCGCAGAAGAGATACGACCGCCATAACGAACAGCAGGGGGGCGTTGGTCCCGGCCCGCCACTCGTCGTCATTTTTATCCTGCTGAGTCCTCGGGAGGGAGTCAAGCCTCGCTTGGTGGGGGCTCTTGATGTGAGGTAGGGGCCCGCTGGTGGCCTTCCTTTTCAGCGATCACTGAACGCACTATATCTCGGAAGTGGCCCCTGAGCCCGAGTCGTGCGTGCCGGGAGTGTCACCGCCCATGTTTGTCGCTCGGCACCGTCGGAGCTACAGTGCCCGGCCCACCGAGATGTGCGAGGGTGGGCTCTCCCCTTATCCCCGTGCCTTTTCCTTTGTCAGCAGTCGTTCACATATTGCTCTCTACGCCCCCTCGGTGTTTCGTCTCCGATTGTCAACGATTCACCGCGCGTCTATTGCGGCGCCTCCGTCTCTAGTATTTCCCCTACCTTGGAGGCGGGTTGCACAATCCTGGGCCGAAGCGCTGGGCTAAATGACGCTCCATTGATAGGCACACCGGCTGCATATTTCGGCCGGCAAGGGACTTGGCCCACAGTACGTTGGCATGGCAGCACTTGGCCCAGGCAACATGGCAGCCGGCTGGCACCTGTTATCTTTCAAAGGAACCGAAGGGAAGGAAAGGGGAAGAGGACTAGAGGAAGCCCAGCGTTGCCGCCGAGCCCGCCAGCCGCAAGGAATACGTGTCGGTCCTGCCAGGAGAAAGAAATCACCTGATTGGCTTTTATTCCTCAAGTGTCGGCGGCGCGCTGTAAGGACCACGGCGCACGATTATTGGCAGGAAGCCGTCGCCCCACGCCAAGTCCCTCGCCGGCCTTCCCTGCTTCGTCGTGCGGGAACGACATTGACCGTGCCTGCTGCCTCCCCTGCTTCGCTCGAACCGCTCGCATGCATCGTTGACCGCTTCAGTACACGACGCCCATGCGCCCATGCCTGGCCTCATCCTGCTCGTCCGGCCCAGGCACGCCAACCTGCTGCTCCCTTCCCCACTGACGGGCCGAGGCCCATGGGCGAGCAGCCCCCCAAGTGCCCCTCCTCTCGTTTTCTTTCTTTCACCTGTTGGGCCAGCCAATTCGACCCGCATATGTTTTTTTAGCGTCTGTGAATTTGTCCATTATCCAGAGCTGCAGTTTTACAGAAAAGTCCCTAGCCTTCATGCATATAATTACTCATGAACCGTGCATCGGAATTAAATAAACTTTATATGTAAAATGGCTAGAATTTTGTCTAGTTAATAATATGCAACTTTCACCCATGTTTAAGATGTTTAAAATGATGTTTGTTTAAATTTGTCCCTATGCCATGTTAAAATGATTTAATTCATAACTAATAACCGTAGCTCCATTAACAAACTTTATATGTAAATGGGGTAGAAAAATGCCTAGTTTAACATGGTGTACTTGTCATGTTTAACAACTCTAAAATTTGGTTTAGGGCAGAACAGTACCAAACCTAAAAATATGCACATGAGGAGTTTCCGGACTTGTTGTTGTTGTTCCGGCCCTCATTTAAACTTGCCTAATTAGGTAGTTTTATTATGCTTCTCCTCTTGCCATGTTTAACAACATTTAATATTGTTGAGTACCTAAACGAGAGAGAACTAAATTAGTCATGTGGTGTTTTGTCAATATGCAATGGAGTTGCATATTGAGCTCCACTTAATTTGTAGGATTGTTTGGGCACTTTGCCATGCCATGTATGTTTATATCGGACATGCATCATACTTGTTCGCGCATCATGCCATGTTCATGTGATGGTTGTTTATTATGTTGTTTGCTCCTTTCCGGTGTTGCTTCTTCGGACTAGTTCCGATAACGTTGCGTTTGTGAGGATCCGTTCGACTACGTCCGTTTGTCTTCTTCATGGACTCGTTCTTCTTCCTTACGGGATCTCAGGCAAGATGACCATACCCCCGAAATCACTTCTATCTTTGCTTGCTAGTTGCTCGCTCTTTTGCTATGCCTATGCTGCGATACCTACCACTTGCTTATCATGCCTCCCATATTGTTGAACCAAGCCTCTAACCCACCTTGTCCTAGCAAACCGTTGTTTGGCTATGTTACCGCTTTGCTCAGCCCCCTCTTATAGCGTTGTTAGTTGCAGGTGAAGATTGAAGTTTGTTCCTTGTTGGAACATGGAGATGTTGTTCCTTGTTGGAACATGTTTACTTGTTGGCATATCACAATACCTCTTATTTAATTAATGCATCTATATACTTGGTAAAGGGTGGAAGGCTCGGCCTTATGTCTGGTGTTTTGTTCCACTCTTGCCGCCCTAGTTTCCGTTATATAGGTGTTATGTTCCCGGATTTTGCGTTCCTTACGCGGTTGGGTTATAATGGGAACCCCTTGACAGTTTGCCTTGAATAAAACTCCTCGAGCAATTCCCAACATTGGTTTTACCATTCGCCACCTAGCCTTTTCTTTCCCTTGGGTTCTGTAGACTCAAGGGTCATCTTTATTTAAACCCCCAGGCCAGTGCTCCTCTGAGTGTTGGTCCAAACTAGAGCCATGTGCAGCGCCCCCTTGGGGAAACTTGAGGTTTGGTTTTAGCTGTATGGATAGCTCATCTGAGTGTGCCCTGAGAACGAGATATGTGCAGCTCCTATCGGGATTTGTCGGCACATTCGGGCGGTGTTGCTGGACTTGTTTTACCATTCTCGAGGATGTCTTGTAACCTGGATGCCGAGCCTGATCAGATTGTCTTGGGAGAAGAAATATCCTTCGTTGACTGTGAAAGCTTGTGATGGGCTAAGTTGGGACACCCCTGCAGGGATTTGAACTTTTGAAAGCCGGGCCCGCGGTTATGGGCAGATGGGAATTTGTTAATGTCCGGTTGTAGAAAACCTGAAGCTTACCTTAATTAAAATGCACCAACCGCGTGTGTAACCGTGATGGTCTCTTCTCGGCGGAGTCCGGGAAGTGAACACGGTGTTGGAGTTATGCTTGACGTAGGTTGTTCTAGGATCACTTCTTGATCATAGTTTCTCGACCGTGCTTTTGCCTCCTCTTCTCGCTCTCATTTGCGTATGTTAGCCACCATATATGCTAGTCGCTTGCTGCAGCTCCACCTCTTACCTTTTTACCCTTCATATAAGCTTAAATAGTCTTGATCGCGAGGGTGTGAGATTGCTGAGTCCCCGTGACTCACAGATACTTCCAAAACCAGCATGCAGGTGCCGTTGAACCGTGTTGGTGATGCAACTAAGCTCAGGAGGAGCTCGATGAAGACTTTGTCCGTTGTGTTGTTTTGTTCCAGTTGATCAGTAGTGGAGCCCAGTCGGGACGGTCGGGGATCTGTGTAGCATTTGGGGTAGTCTTCTTTTATTTTGGTTCCATAGTCGGACCTTGATTGTATCTGGTTGATGTAATGCTTTATTCATGTAATTGTGTGAAGTGGCGATTGTAAGCCAACTATGTATCTTTCCCTTTATGTATTACATGGGTTGTGTGAAGATTACCTCACTTGCGACATTGCTTTCAATGCGGTTATGCCTCTAAGTCGTGCTTCGACACGTGGGAGATATAGCCGCATCGAGGGCGTTACAACGGGTCCCCTGCCGGGGGAAGGGTTGTTGAAGCCACCCCGGCAGAGGGCCTACCTCCGGGTGTCCCCTGGTTTCGCGTGCCTTGGGGAGGGGCCTTGCTCCTAGCTCCCTCCTGGCGGCCCCAGCGTGTCTCCCTTGTTGAAATGGGTGCCGTCATGCCAGGGTCGCCGATCGATGCTGCAACCTGATTCATTTGCAGCCCATGGTTAGCATAAGCCTGTTCCTGAGAGTTTAGCGGTACCCTGTAGTTGTCGTCGCCGGCACGATCGCTGTGGTTCTCCGCTGGCTCTTGGAAACCTTCGACTCCTAGCGCCCCTTCTCCCCAATCTTCTCTAACGAATGAGCTGATGTCGTCGTCTCGTGCGTACCCTTGGTCCATCATGCTGGGCACGTAGGCTTCTGGGGCCGTCACCCCGAACACCTCGCCGTGGTGCCCCACGCTCCCTGTTGCTCCGCCCATGATAGCGTCCTGGGGATGATAATATGGCATCCGGCCGGGACCATGGGGGGTGACGCTTGCGCTTGTGCTTGTCGAGGGCGACATGGGGGGGTTGGAGCCCCCTACGCCGCCGGCCGTGCTGATGTTGATGAAGCCCCCGGGCGTAGTCGATGGCGCGCAGATGTGGCGAGGCTCGCCGCGCGACCTTGCAGTGGTCTGGGAGGGGAGTCGATAGTAGAAGGGTGGCGCTCCCGACGCTGCTGCGTCCAGCAGCTTAGCAACACGCTCAAGCAGCGTGTCCCGGCCGCTCTCCATCTGCATGCATCGCAGCAGCTCCCTTGCCACTGTGAGTGCCGCCCGCATGTTCGCTTGCTCCCGCCGTGAGTGCGGCGCTGTTGCTGCGGCGTGACTCGCTGCTCTCGCCGCGTGCAAGTGCAACTATCCCTAGGTGGTTTTGGTAATTCATAACAACATATAGCTCATTGAGCTGATGCTATTCCAAGATGATTATTTCAGGAAAGCTCAATGATTGACATGGCATGGATGTGAAAGTGGAACCCTCAAAATGCTAAGGACAAAGGATTGGGTCAAGCTCAAAAGCTCAAGACTCTTCATTTTATATTTTAGTGATCCAAAATCACATTGAGTCTTTAGGAAAATCCAATACTATCAAGGAGGGATGAGGTGTTGCTTAATGAGCCTCTTGCTTCCCGTGCTTAGTGATATGCTCCAAAACCCTCAACTACTTTCCCATATCCACATATGACCTAAACCCTAAGCCAAACTCGGTCCTACCGATTCTTCCTATCCGGTGCCACCGAGTTTTCATTTGTCATAAGCCACTGCCAAACCCTAGCAATTCAGTTCTACCGATAAGGATCTTGGTCTCACCGAGATGGGGTTGCAAACTCTCTGTTTCCCTTTCGTAACTTTTCGGTCTCACCGAAAGAGCGAATCGGTCCCACCGAGATTGCAATGTAAACTCAGTGTTTCCCCTTTGTAACTTTTCGGTCTCACTGAGTTCCACTCGGTCTCACCGAAAGAGCAAATCAGTCCCACCGAGTTTGCCTGACCAACTCTCTGGTTAGCTAATTACCAAATTCGGTCTCACCGAGTTTGTGTAATCGGTCTCACCGAGATTACGTTATGCCCAAACCCTAACCATATCGGTCCTACAGAGTTGCATGTCAGTCCCACCGAAAATCACTAACGGTCACTAGGTTTACATTTTCGGTCCGACCGAGTTTATTGATTCGGTCCCACCGAGATTGGAAAACTGTGTAACGGTTGGATTTTGTGTGGAGGCTATATATATACCCCTCCACCTCCTCCTCATTCGAGGAGAGAGCCATCAGAACACACACACCATTCCAACTCATATGTTCTGAGAGAGAACCACCTACTCATGTGTTGAGACCAAGATATTCCATTCCTACCATATGAATCTTGATCTCTAGCCTTCCCAAGTTGCTTTCCACTCAAATCTTCTTTCCACCAAATCCAAATCCTATGAGAGAGAGTTGAGTGTTGGGGAGACTATCATTTGAAGCACAAGAGCAAGGAGTTCATTA
>NC_053024.1:302511606-302526273 GCF_003073215.2 Triticum urartu | reverse complement strand
CTCGCCCGCCACCTCGCCCCACTTCGCCGGCCCGGGAGGCCCAGGGAGGACCCCGAGGCCCGTTGCCTCCCGAGCCGCACCGCGCCCGACCCCGCCACCGCGTTCGCCCCGCCGCCGCCTCCTCCTTCCGCCCCGGCGACCGGAGCCGCTGCTCACCGCTCGACGCCTGCCGCCCGGAGCCGTGCCCCACCGCCTTCCCTCGTCGCCTCGCCGCCCCGCGGCCGGGTCCGCCGCCCCGCCGCCCGGCCTCCTCTCCTCGCCGGCAAGCTGCCCGGCCTGCCTCCCCGACGAGCTCGCCGGACTTGCCTCGGTCGGCGTGCGCCAGATCCAGATCCGAGCTAACCCTAGGGTTGACCTCGATTTTTTTCCTAAGTCCTGAGATTTCAGATCCATTGCTCCTGTTCATAGCATCGTATCTCCTCATCTGTAGCTCTGTTTTTGGCATATAGCATAACAAAATGTTCATCTCAGAGAGTACATAATTTCATTCCATTGCATCATTTTCAGTTGAGTTCATCTTGATGCCCGAAATGCTGTTAGAAGAGGGCTACTTGAGTTATTTGTCAGATCTGCTACTCCATTAAGCTTTTTGTCATTTTTGCCATGATTTATGTGTGCCTGATATGCCCAGGAGTTCTACATATATTTTGTTAAGGGTTTTTCATGTTTGGGTGCTGTAGCATGTTCGATCTCGTTGCATTTAGTATGGCTACTTGCTGTAAATCGCAGACCGGTGTCATTTTTGAATCGCTTGCCATTTCCAAACCGTAACTCCTATTCCGGCGTTCTTTTTATTGTTTTAAAGAGATTTCATCTCATCTTTCCAGTGGCACCCTTGATTTTCCAAGTTGAGGCCACGTTCTTGCATTTCCTGTCATATCTTGCATTTTGCATCCCGCATGTCATCCCGCATAGCATATCATCTTCGCATCGTGTTGCTTGAGCTTGCACGTGGTTGATTGTATCCTTGTTTCTTGTTTGTCTTGTTTGGGTAGAGCCGGGAGACGAGTTCGCTAACGAGGAGCCCGTTGAGTTTGCTTTTGAGGATGCAGTCAACTCTGACAACTGTGCAGGCAAGATGATCACACCCTCGAAATCACTACTATCTTTGCTATGCTAATTTGCTTGCTCTTTTGCTATGCCAATGCTACGATGCCTACCACTTGCTTTCAAGCCTCCCATTTTGCCATGTCAAACCTCTAACCCACCTTAGCCTAGCAAATCGTTGATTGGCTATGTTACCGCTTTGCTCAGCCCTCTTATAGCGTTGCTAGTTGCAGGTGAAGATTGGAGGCCGTTCCTTGTTGGAACATTTATTTACTTATTGGGATATCATTATATTGCTATGTTATCTTAATGCATCTATATACTTGGTAAAGGGTGGAAGGCTCGGCCTCTTGCCTAGTGTTTTGTTCCACTCTTGCCGCCCTATTTTCCGTCATATCGGTGTTATGTTCCCGGATTTTGCGTTCCTTACGCGGTTGGGTTATAATGGGAACCCCTTGATAGTTCGCCTTGATTAAAGCTTTTCCAGCAATGCCCAACATTGGTCTTACATTTCGCCAACTAGCCCTTCTTTCCCTTGGGTTTCCGGATCCCGAGGGGCATCTTATTTTAAACCCCCCGGGCCAGTGCTCCTCTGAGTGTTGTCCACCGTGTCAGCTGCCGGTGGCCACCAGGGGCAACTCTGGGCTGGCCTACCCGTACTTAGGACAATCTGAGTGTGCCCTGAGAAAGAGATATTGTGCAGCCTCCTATCGGGATTTGTCGGGCACATTTGGGCGGTGTTGCCTGGTCTTGTTTTAACCTGTCGAAGGTCTTGAAGAACCGAGGTACCGAGTCTGATCGGAACGTCTTGGGAGGAGGTCTATTCCTTCGTTGACCGTGAGAGCTTGTCATGGGCTAAGTTGGGACTCCCCTGCAGGGATTTGAACTTTCGAAAGCCGTGCCCGCGGTTATGGGCAGATGGGAATTTGTTAATGTCCGGTTGTAGATAACTTGAACCTTAATTTAATTAAAATGAATCAACTGAGTGTGTTACCGTGATGGCCTCTTCTCGGCGGAGTCCGGGAAGTGGACACGGTGTTGGAGTAATGTTTGCGCAGGTTGTTCTCTAGTTTCTCGCTCGGGCTTTGCCTCCTCTTCTCGCTCTCTTTTGCGAATAAGTTAGCCACCATATTTTGCTAGTCGCTTGCTGCAGCTCCACATATATTTGTACCTTGCCTTACCTATAAGCTTAAATAGTCTTGATCGCGAGGGTGCGAGATTGCTGAGTCCCTGTGGCTCACAGATTACTATTACACCAGATGCAGGGCCTGATGATTCCGCTCCAGGTGACGCGCTTGAGCTCAAGTGGGAGTTCGACGAGGACTCTCAACGTTACTATGTTTCCTTTCCTGATGATCAGTAGTGGTGCCCAGTTGGGGGTGATCGGGACCGTGTCGCATGTTGGGTTATCTTTTATTTTGGCGCCGTAGTCGGGCCATGAGTGTTTGGATGATGTAATGTTATTTATGTACTTGATTGACGTGGCGAGTGTAAGCCAACTATGTTATCTCCCCTTTTATTATCTATATATTACATGGGATGTTGTGAAGATTGCCTAACTTGCGACATATGCCTTCAATGCGATTATGCCTCTAAGTCGTGCCTCGACACGTGGGAGATATAGTCGCATCGAGGGTGTTACAGCTCGGCGAACCGCATTCGCCAAGTCAATGCGGTACCCGCACTATGCTACCTTAAGCTCAAGATGCCAGGCCCTCGAGGAGTAATTACGGTCAATGGAAACACCGAACGCTCCCTCCGAACGGAGGAGCACACGGCGGCCCTTGCAGCGGAAGTACAAAGCAGCCTCTCCAGGCAGTTCTCCAGTCCGGCCATTAAACGTCCGGACACCGTCAAGCGCGCCCGGAGTAACCTACAACAAGACCGCCTGGCACGTTCCGAGCAGGCGTAGCAATGCGGCCCCAACCCCAGCCCTCGCGAAAAATGCGACACCAGTGCTTCGCGTACATAACTACGCTCTAGAAATACCATGGGTACAGGGGGAGGGGCACCATCACGGCACGCCCGAAACACGGCTTAAACCGCACCAGGGGCTGCCGATTTTTTAATTTTCTCTTACTTTCAGGACTCCATTCTTCGGAAGGCCTGTTCGGCAGTTCAATTGCCGCACAAACGATGCAAGAACCAGGGAAGCAGACAAGCCATGCCGCATTACGGAACTCCCAGGTGGTCTCTATCACGAGCAGTATACCTGTTTCGCATACCATTCCGCAGCCTGCCCCTGGAACGGACATGTTAAATAGTCCAACCTTTTGCTTATCGCATTATTTGTATCGTTCTGCTTTGATCGCAGCCCTTTTTAATAAACAATGCATAGCTTTTGTCTATTTTTGCATTACTCTTTTTTACAAATATATGTTCCTTAACGACATGTTGCACCCGTACACTTTGGTACGGCCAAAATACGCAGGGGCTTTAGTACCCCTCAATATGGTGTGAGAAGTCCGAACACTTTAACAAGTGCGGCACCCCGAACTTATAGCATTATATGCATCGGCTCCGAATCATGTCTTGGGTCAATAGTTGGGTTTGCCTGGCTCCTATGTTTTGGTGCCTTACGTTCCGCTATATCGGCTAAGGTAGCACTAGGAGAACTACTGCGATTGTGCCCCAGTTGAGCTGGGTCGAGCACCTCAGTAGAGAAAGCTAAAACTGACTGTCATGATGAAGCGAGAGCTGGTCGCTGTTCGAGAGGTTTTTCGAGTCCCTAAAGACTTATGCCGCTTAGAGCGAGGAGTCGGCTCTGTCCGGCCAAGGCGTGGATAGCGCCCCGAACTCGGTCTTCCGAATACCAGGGGCTTCGCCGAAATTTAAAATTATAGAATTCTATGGCTAAGTGAGAGTGTTCACGCATTATAGTCCGATTGCCTTGTTCGTTGTGCTGAGCGCCTCCCTCGAAGGACCAAACATGGGAAAAAGAGCGCTCAGGTTTATCCCTGAACACCCCAGCACTTGTGGCACGGGTGCAGAAGCCGACGACTCGCCATCTCTCAGAATTGATAAACAGCCGCACAGAAGGTAATATTTTAAATTCCAACAGCATTGCTTAGTGCATATGAACAAGTTTTCAGCGCACAGGATAAAACGAGCGAGTTTTACTAAAAAATTACATCCCTAGAACATTGATCTGCCATAAGGCGGGCACCCTTCAAAACATCCTTATAATAATTTTCGGGCTTGCGATGCTCTTTCCCCGGCGGTGGCCCGTCCTTCACAAGCTTCTCACCGTCCAGCTTGCCCTAGTGCACCTTAGCACGGGCAAGGGCCCTACGGGCACCTTCAATGCAGACGGAGCGCTTGATGACTTCGAGCCTTGGACAGGCCTCCACCAGCCGCCGCACCAGCCCGAAATAGCTCCCAGGCAGAGCCTCTCCAGGCCACAGCCGAACTATGAGGCCCTTCATGGCCTGTTCGGCCGCCTTGTGGAGCTCGACCAGTTGCTTCAGCTGGTCGCTCAGGGCACGGGGTGTCCGGCCTCAGCATACTGAAGACCAGAACACCTTCTCCGTCGAGCTGCCTTCCTCGGCTCCATAGAATGCGGTGGCATCCGACACGCTATGGGGAAGATCTGCGAATGCTCTTGGAGAGCTCCGGATTCGGGTAAGTAACAAGTAACTCACTTTTATGTGTTTGCTTTGCATAAAGAATGCCTTACCCGCCGCTATCTTTTTCACAACATCCAACTCCTGAAGGGCCTTCTTGGATTCGGCTTTGGAAAACTCGGCATTTTTAATAGCCGCCGCGAGCTCGGACGCTCGCGTCTTTGAGTCAAGCTCCAAGCTCTCATGTTTTTTCATGAGAGCCTGGAGCTCTTGCTGCACCTTGCCAACCTGGGCCTCATACTTCTCCCGCTCGATGCGCTCCACGGCCACCTTCTTCTCGGCCTCGGATAGCGCTTGCTTAACGGTCGCCACCTCAGACGTGGCCCCTACAATACCCACCATAATCCTGTCATTTTTTGCAATTGCACTTTATATATATATATATATATTTAAACAAGGTATTTCTTACCTTCCTTGTCCTTGAGCTGCTTCTTGGCACGCCCGAGCTTTGGCTCGGACTGCTCGAGGTTCTGCCTTAGCGTGTCCACTTCCGCAGTCAGTGTGGTGGACGCTAGCAGGGAAGCCTGCATACGCATAT
Organism: Triticum urartu; assembly: GCF_003073215.2. Taxonomy (NCBI): domain Eukaryota; kingdom Viridiplantae; phylum Streptophyta; class Magnoliopsida; order Poales; family Poaceae; genus Triticum; species Triticum urartu. The sequence continues at coordinate 302,521,065 of NC_053024.1, read as the reverse complement.
TGACTCCGTTTTGTTAGACTCCTGCGAATTTTATTTGATCCTCTATTCGGCTTTTCTTTCCGAACACCAAACAAAGCATCAAGGGCTACTGTCTATGCGGTAATATTATTTACACATTTTTTTACTTACCTCAAAGCCTGTTAAAAGGCTAGCACAAGCTTCAGTCAGTCCGCTCTTGGCTGATTGAACCTTCTGGATCACCGCACTCATAATAGTGCGGTGCTCCTCATTGATGGAGGTGCCTTTAAGCACCTCCAACAGATTGTCCGGCACCTCCGGTTGGACGGGGGTCACCGGCACGGTGGGCTTGCTCCTCTTGGAAGGAGGTCGCCCACCGGACTCTGGAACCTTTGAAGGTTCCGGAGCGGTGTCCGGCCTAGGCCGGACTTGGAGCCCTGGGGGGTTTTATCCCCTTTACTCCTGGAGTCCGGGAGGTCGCCTTGCGGCGCCTCCAGGACCACCTCCTCCCGGCTTGGAACCTGTTGGGACAACACTTCGGTGTCGTCCGTAGGGCGGGGGGAGGTAGCCGTCGGAAGCGAATTCACATCCGACGAGTCCAGTGAACCGCTCGACGACGCGTCGAGCCGGTCTTTGGGTGGGCTGCATAATCATATTCGACATAAGGGAAAGCTGTGCAATAAAGGAATACTATGAATTACTCTGGTATCCGGATACTTACGATTTCGCCAGGGGCTTGGCCCTGAGCGGCCACTCCTCTCCGCCGTCGTCGGCGTTGGTGGAGTAGTCCGGAGGAAGGGTTTTCCCCTTCTTGGACCCTTCGGCCTCCCCAGTTGGGGCGGCCTTCCTTTTCTTCCTTCCCCCGCTGGAGGGGGAGAGGTCTCTTCTTCCTCCTCCTCGTCTTCACGGGAGGAATGCGCCTTGGAGCCGTCGGATGATGAACCCGACACCTCCTGGCGCCGGGCACTTTTTCGAGTCCCCGTGGCCTTCTTTCGTGGCCTTCTTCTCCGGCACCACATAGGGTGCCGGAACCAGCAGCTTCGCCAAGCGGGCATCGGCTGGGTCTTCGGGCAAAGGAGCCGGACAGTCGATCTGTCCGGACTTCGCCTGCCAATCCTGTGAAAGGTAAGGGAGCTTAGATCCCGCATAGAGTTAAACTATGAAAAACTAATACCCTGTAAAAGGTACAAACAACTTACCGGGCTAGCGTGATGCTACGCACTGAATCCGCGATCCTCGGTTGCGGATGCGGGAGCTTCGGCGCCCTTGAAAAGCACCTTCCAGGCATCTTCGTACGTCGTGTCGAAGAGCCTGCTCAGAGTTCGGTGCTGCACCGGGTTGAACTCCCACAGATTAAAGGCCCGTTGTTGACACGGGAGGATCCGGCGGATGAGCATAACCTGGACTACGTTGACAAGCTTGAGCTGCTTGTTCACCAGGGTTTGGATGCATGTTTGCAGTCCAGTCACCTCTTCTTTGCTGCCCCACGACAGGCCTGTCTCTTTCTAGGACGTGAGCCGCGTTGGGGTCCGGACCGGAACTCGGGGGCTGGGACCCACTCAGGGTCGCGTGGCTCGGTGATGTAAAACCACCCCGATTGCCACCCCTTCAGGGTCTCCACAAAGGATCCCTTGAGCCATAGGACATAGGGCATCTTGCCCACCATGGCACCTCCGCACTCTGCATGGTTGCCACGCACCACCTTCGGCTTGACATTGAACGTCTTGAGCCATAGGCCGAAATGGGGGCGGATGCGGAGGAAAGCCTCGCACACAACGATAAACGCCGAGATGTTGAGGATGAAGTTCGGGGCCAGATCATGGAAATCCAGGCCATAGTAGAACATGAGTCCCCGGACGAATGGGTGGATAGGAAAGCCCAGTCCATGGAGGAAGTGGGGAAGGAACACTACCCTCTCATGGGGCCTTGGGGTGGGGAGGAGCTGCCCCTCTTCGGGAAGCCGGTATGCGATGTCGTTAGACAAGTATCCGGCCTTCCTTAGTTTTGATGTGTCCCTCCGTGGACGGAGGAGACCATCCACTTGCCTCCCGCTCCGGACATGGCTGGAGAAGGTTGAGGTGGGGAGTGCGGACTTGGGCGCTGGAGCTCGAGTGCGCGAAAATGGATAGGCAAAGGAGGAAGAAGGCGTAGGTGAAAAGGTGGATCCTTATCCCCTTATATGGGTGGACGCAACTACGTGTCCCCACCAGCCTAGTAAAACTCGCTTATCTCCAAGCGCCGTAATCAATGGCGCGGTTGGGTTACCCACCCGTATTGATGAGAATCCCGGGATAAGGGGACATGATCTCTGCTTTGACAAGACGTGCCAAGGAAACCGCCTCGCATGACACATTGAGGTGGGACAGTAAAACGATTCGAATGAAGGCTTGGCCGTGGTGTTGTCATGCTACGGAATACGTCAACAGATTAGATTTGTGTAAATATTATTCTCTCTATGGCAATATGTGGAAACTTATTTTGCAGAGCCTGGACACTATCTTTGTGTTCAAAATCTTCTATGAAGTACTTGGAGGAGGAACCCGCCTTGCAATGCCGAAGACAAATTGCACGCCGGACTCGTCGTTATTAAAGCCTGGTTCAGGGGCTACTGAGGAGGTCCTGGATTAGGGGGTCTCCTGATGGCCGGACTATACCTTCAGCCGGACTCCTGGACTATGAAGATACAAGATTGAAGACTTCGTGACTTTCCTTGGTGTGGAAGGCAAGCTTGGCGATGCGGATATTCAGATCTCCTACCATTGTAACCGACTCTATATAACCCTAACCCTCTCCGATGTCTATATAAACCGAAGGGTTTTAGTCCGTAGGACAACATACGCAACAATCATACCATAGGCTAGCCTCTAGGGTTTAGCCTCTCTGATCTCGTGGTAGATCTACTCTTGTACTACACACATCATCAATATTAATCAAGCAGGACGTAGGGTTTTACCTCCATCAAGAGGGCCCGAACCTAGGTAAAATTTTGTGTCCCTTGCCTCCTATTACCATCCGGCCTAGACGCACAGTTCGGGACCCCCTACCCGAGATCCGCCAGTTTTGACACTGACGGTGGGAAACGTATGAGGTGTGATGGAGCGATGGGGTTCCGTCGGGCTTCCTTTATCGGTTACGGAAGACAGAAGAGGCCTCTTCCGTTTCTAGAGAGTCGATTCACATGATTTTTTTTATTTTCTTTTGTAAATAATGCTGACATGGTGAGCTGCATGACCAAAATAATTAAGAGTGAGTGATGATGTGGCAAGGCTGCTGAGGTGGATAGGCTGTATGTCAAGAGAAATAGGTTAGTGGGGATGAACTATTTAGGTATTATAGATGTGTATCACTACGATCGAGATTCAATAAACCATTTACACTGGGTGTATGACCATAGAAGATCTTATTCATGTAAACAGAACAACAATTATTCTCCGACATAAATGAATAACTGTATTGCAATAAACATGATCCAATCATATTCATGCTCAACGCAAACACCAAATAACATTTATTTAGGTTCAACACTAATCCTGAAGGTAGAGGGAGTATGCGATTGTGATCTTATCAACCTTGGAATTACTTCCAACACACATCGTCACATCACCCTTAACTAGTCTATGTTTATTTTGCTACTCCAGTTTCAAGTTACTAATCTTAGCAACTAAACTGGTATCAAATACCCATGGGATACTATGAACACTAGTAAAGCACACATCAATAACATTATCAAATATACCTTTGTTCACTTTGCCATCCTTCTTATCTGCCAATTATTTGGGGAAGTTCCGCTTCCATTGACCATTCCCTTTGCAGTAGAAGCACTCAGTTCCAGGCTTAGGTCTAGCTTTGGGATTCTTCACGGGAGTGACAACTTGCTTGCCATTCTTCTTGAAGTTCCCTTTCTTCCCCTTGCCCTATTCCCTGAAACTAGTGGTCTTGTTAACCATCAACACTTGATGCTCTTTCTTGATTTCTACCTTCGTTGATTTCAGCATCGCGAAGAGCTTGGGAATCATTTTCATCAACACTTGCATATTATAGTTCATCACGAAGTTCTAGTAACATGGTGATAGTGACTAGAGAAGTCTATCAGTCACTATCTTATCTGGAAGATTAACTCCCACTTGATTCAAGCGATTACAGCACCCAGACATTCTGAGCACATGCTCACTAGTTGAGCTATTCTCCTCTATCTTGTAGGCAAAGTATTTGTCAGAGGACTCATACCTCTCGACACAGGCATGAGTCTGAAATACCAATTTCAGCTCTTGGAACATCTCATATGCTCTGTGGCGTTCAAGACGTTTTTGAAGTCCCGGTTCTAAGTCCTAAAGCATGGCACCCTAAACTATTAAGTAGTCATCATATCGATCTTGCCAAACATTCATAACTTCTGCATATGCTCCTGCAATAGGTCTGTTACCTAGCGGTGCATCAAGGACATAATTCTCGTGTGCAGCAATGAGGATAATCCTTAGATCACGGACCTAGTCCGCATCATTGCTACTATCATCTTTCAACTTAGTTTTCTCTAGGAACATATCAAAAACATAGGGGACCTACAGCGCGAGCTATTGATCTACAACATAATTTGCAAATACTATCAAGACTAAGTTCATGATAAATTAAGTTCAATTAATCAAATTACTTAAGAACTCCCACATAGATAGACACCCCTCAAGTCATCTAAATGATACGTGATCCAAATCAACTAAACCATGTCCGATCATCACGTGAGATGGAGCAGTCTTCAATGGTGAACATCTCTGTGTTGATCATATCTACTATATGATTCACGTTCGACCTTTCGGTCTCCAGTGTTCTGAGGCCATGTTTGTACATGCTAGGCTCGTCAAGTTAAACCTGAGTATTTTGCATGTGCAAAACTATCTTGCACCCATTGTATGTGATTGCACCCATTGTATGTGAACGTAGAGCCTATCACACCCGATCATAACATGGTGTCTCAGCATGACGAACTGTCGCAATGGTGCATACTCAGGGAGAACACTTATACCTTGAAATTTTAGTGAGGGATCATCTTATAATGTTACCGCTGTACTAAGCAAAATAAGATGCATAAAAGATAAACATCACATGCAATCAAAATATGTGACATGATATGGCAACATCTTGTTCTTTTGATCTCCATCTCCAAAGCACCGTCATGATCTCCATCATCACTAGCTTGACACTTTTATCTCCATCGTAGCGTCGTGGTCGTCTCGCCAACTGTTGCTTCTACAACTATTGCTAACACATAGTGATAAAGTAAAGCAATTACATGGCATTTGCATTTAATACAATAAAGAGGCAACCATAAGGCTCCTTCTGGTTGCTAGTAACTTCTACAAAACATGATCATCTCATACAATAATATATATCACATCATGTATTGACCATATCACATCACAACATGCCCTGCAAAAACAAGTTAGACGTCCTCTACTTTGTCATTGCAAGTTTTACGTGGCTGCTACGGGCTTCTAGTAAGAACCGTTCTTACGTACGCATCAAAACCACAACGGGGATTTATCAAGTTTGTTGTTTTAACCTTCAACAAGGACCATCCACAGTCAAATTCGACTCAACTAAAGTTGGAGAAACAGACACCCGCCAGCCAGATTTATGCAAAACTAGTTGCATGTCTGTCAGTGGAACCGGTCTAATGAACGTGATCATGTAAGTTTGGTCTGGGCCGTTTCGTCCAACAATACCACCGAATCAAAATAAGGCATTGGTGGTAAGCAGTATGATGATCACCGCCCACAACACTTTGTGTTCTACTTGTGCATATCATCTACGCATAGACCTGGCTCGGATGCCACTATAGGGAAACGTAGCATGCAAAAAAATTCCTACGCTCACGCAAGATCTATCTAGGAGATGCATAGCAATGATAGGGGGAGAGTGTGTCCACGTACCCTCGTAGACCGAAAGCCGAAGCGTTTGATAACGCGATTGATGTAGTCGAACTTCTTCTCGTTCCGACCGATCAAGCACCGAAAGTAAGGCACCTCCGAGTTCTGCACACGTTCAGCTCGATGATGTCCCTCGAACTCTTGATCCAGCAAAGTGTCGAGGGAGAGTTCCGTCAGCACGACGGTGTGGTGACGGTGATGGTGAAGTGATCCGCGCAGGGCTTCGCCTAAGCACTACGAAGAGATGACCAGAGGCGTAAACTGTGGAGGGGGCGCCGCACACGGCTAACAATTGTTGGTTTGTCTGTTCTAGGCGCCCTCTCCCCACATATATTTTGGTGGGAGGGGGAGGGGAACAATCTTGGGCGCCCCAAGTAGGAGGAATCCTACTTGGGGGCCCTGAGGGAGTCCTGGATTAGGGGGTGTTCGGGTAGCCGGACTATACCTTCAGTCGAACTCCTGGACTATGAAGATACAAGATTGAAGACTTCGTCCCGTGTCCGGATGGGACTTTCCTTGGCGTGGAAGGCAAACTTGGCGATGCGGATATTCAAGATCTCCTACCATTGTAACCGACTCTGTGTAACCCTAACCCTATCCGATGTCTATATAAACCAGAGGGTTGTAGTCTGTAGGCAATCAACTCCATACACAACAATCATACCATAGGCTAGCTTCTAGGGTTTAGCCTCCTTGATCTCGTGGTAGATCTACTCTTGTACTACCCATATCTTCAATATTAATCAAGCAGGACGTAGGGTTTTACCTCCATCAAGACGGCCCGAACCTGGGTAAAACATCGTGTTCCCTGCCTCCTGTTACCATCCGGCCTAGACGCACAGTTCGGGACCAACTACCCGAGATCCGCCGGTTTTGACACCGACATTTGTGCTTTCATTGAGAGTTCCTCTGTGTCGTCGCCTTTAGGTCCGATGGCTCCTTTGATCATCAACAATGATACGGTCCAGGGTGAGACTCTTCTCCCTGGACAGATCTTCGTCTTCGGCGGCTTCGCTCTGCGGGCCAATCCACTCGGCCACCTGGAGCAGATCGGAAGCTACGCCCCTGGCCATCAAGTCAGGTTTGGAAGATTAAACTACACGGCTGACATCCGCAGAGACTTGATCTTCGACAGGCTCGAGCCACGGCCAAGCGCGCCGCACTATCTCGAGGGGCATCATCTAGCTCTGCCCCCGGACAGTGTCCTGGAGGCCGCACACGCATCGTTCCGACCCCTAACTGCGGAGCCTATTGCACCAATTGAGGATGAGCGGTTGGACGTCACCTCGGGGGCTGCGATCCCAAAAGCGATCGAGCCGAACGCTAGCCCCGCACTCTGCACGACCCGTGACTCCGAGGATCCGGACTCCTCCCCGGACTCCGAACCCCCCGCGCCCCTGCCAATCGAATCCGATTGGGCGTCGATAATGGAGTTCACCGCCGCAGACATCTTTCAGCACTCGCCTTGTGGCGATATCCTGAACTCTCTCAAGTCTCTATCCTTATCAGGAGAGCCCTGGCCGAACTATGGTCAGTGAGGATGGGATACGGACGATGAAGAAATTCAAAGCCCACCCACCACCCACTTGGTAGCCACTGTCGACAATTTAAACGACGTGCTCAACTTCGACTCCGGAGACATCGACAGCATGTATGACAATGCAGGAGATACAGACGAGCCAACGCCCATAGGGCATTGGACAGCCACCTCATCTCACGATGTTTACATGGTGGATACCCCTAAAGGAAGCGACAATGAGGAAAAAGGGGATGGGACGGGAGATCGACCCCCCGGAAAGCAATCAAAGCGTCGGCATAAATGCCGACCCAAGCCCCGCCTCGATAAAAACCCAGCCATAGAGCAGGACGAGCCGATAGACGACGAGCAGGCCTTAGAGCAACCGTCCGAACAGGGCAACACGGATAGAGAAACCGAACATCCCTCCTCCGGCGAAAACGACATTCCAGACGACCTCACGCCGAATAAACCTATGGAGCAGAAGAATCTCCACGAGAGGCTCGTTGCAACTGCACGCAGCCTAAAAAAGCAGAAGCGGAAGCTAAAAACAGTAGAAGATGCACTTCGGATTAGATGGAGCAAAGTAATCAATACCACAGATAAGTACGGCGACAGTCGCCACACTAAAAGCTATCCGAAAAGAAAGCTACTACCTGAATTCGACGAAGAGGCCCTAGAGCCCTCGCATTCAAAAAATGAAAAAGCCACACAGTCGGATAGACGACCCCATAAAGCGGCAAGCGGCGCCGCAACTAAATCGGCATGCGACACACTTAAGTATTCGCATCATGGCCCAGTCAGGTCCATTTATGGGCCAATAAAGCAAGCTCTCGTAAGCAACGCTATGAAGCCATCATCAGAATCCGGCACACCCAAATACAGGGGCGCCGCACACCCCCTATGTTTCACCGATGAGGTCCTGGACTATGAATTCCCAGAGGGATTCAAACCCGTAAACATAGAGGCATATGATGGAACAACAGACCCTGGAGTTTGGTTCAAGGATTATATCCTCCACATACACATGGCTAGACGAAATGATCTCCACGCCATAAAATACCTACCCCTTAAGCTTAAAGGGCCAGCCCGGCATTGGCTTAAAAGCCTTCCCGAAAACACAATTGGAAGCTGGAAGAGCTCGAGGATGCTTTTCGAGCAAACTTTCAAGGGACCTATGTCCGCCCTCCGGATGCAGACGATCTTAGTCACATAACTCAACAACCCGGAGAATCAGCTCGGCAGTTCTGGAATAGATTCCTCACTAAAAAGAATCAGATAGTCGACTGTCCGGACGCCCAAGCCTTAGCAGCTTTCAGGCATAACGTCCGAGACGAATGGCTCGCCAGACACCTCGGCCAAGAAAAGCCAAGAACAATGGCCGCACTAACAAGCCTCATGACCCGCTTTTGTGCAGGGGAGGACAGCTGGTTGGCAAGGTAGCAGCCCCAGCGACCCAAGTACATCCGAAACTAGGGATGGAAACGGAAAACCGCGATGCAACAAGGACCGTCGCTGGACTAAGGACAAAAATCCGAAGAGCACGGCAGTCAATGCCGGATTCAAAGGCTCACGACAAAATCAGGAAAAATCGCCCCCCAGGATAACAGGGACGATCCATCCAACCTAAATAAAATCCTGGACAGGATATGTCAGATACACAGTACTCCCCGGAAGCCTGCTAACCATACCCACAGAGACTGTTGGGTTTTCAAACAATCCGGCAGACTCAATGCCGAACACAAGGGGCTCGACACACCAAGCGAAGACGAGGACGAACCCCAAAAGCAGAGCACCAGGAAACAAAAGAACTTCCCACAAGAAGTAAAAACAGTGAACTCACTTCACATAACAAAACATGCGGCGCCCGTAAAGGTACGCACCACACGGCCCATCCCCAAAGGGTCCCGCCACTGGTTGTCAAAATCGATCATCTTCGATCAGCTAGATTATTCTAGGAATATCAAGAATGTAGGCTGGACTGCCTTGATACTCGATCCAATAATTGGCGGACTCCAGTTTTCAAATGTCCTTATGGACGGCGGCAGTGGACCTATCTCTCGC